>NC_091958.1:51067746-51080246 GCF_031021105.1 Erythrolamprus reginae
TTTATTTAATTTATTTAATTTATATTCTATTCTATTCCCACTAAAACCCTCATTGTGTATTGGACAAAATCAATCAATCAATCAATCAATCAATAGGATGGCTCCAGAAATAAATCGGAACTTTGAGGAATGTCTTGACCTGGACTCCGATTTAAATTTGGGTGACACCTGGAGCCTTGACAGCATCCTTCCATTGGCCGTGATCCAACCTGGCACTTAGTCAGGAAATCCTTCCGCCGGATCCATTATGAACAGACTGCCAAAGAGATCACAGATCGAGCAACAGCCTCGGAATTGCTTTCAGGCTTCCCCACAAAAACCAGGTCATGCCGGAACCACAAATATTGGATCTACTTTGCTATCTGCTTTTTTTTTTAAAGGGTGGGTGGGGAACAGCAGAAACATTTGAGATAAAGCAGCCGAGTGGAAAAATAAAATCTAACTGCCTCCCTCCCATCCAGGCTCACTAAATAAATTACTGGCCATGTTTTATTCAAAAGGCTAAGCGTGTTGGAACAGCACGGAGGTAGCGAGCCAGTTCAATCTCTAGAAACAGGGATTCCTCCCCCAGCAATCCTGCTCTCCAGCTGCCTATCGCCTGCCTTCCATCCATGCTGGGTAGCATCCTTTCTTTTTATTTATTTTTTGGGGTAAATAATTTTTTTAATTTTTCTCTCCAATCACGTGTACAAAAAAACCAACAACCCATTAATAGTAAGTGTTTTGTCGGGCTCTCTGATAGGAGCCTCCCGAAAATTCAAGGATACAAATTTCAGACACACACACTTTTGAAAATTCAAAACAATGTTCTTTATCACAAAAGTCAAAATAAACTAAGCACTCTTTTTGTATTGCAAAGAGCCCTCTTCCCAAAACAACCAGGTAGTCTGTACAATTTCCCTTATGCAGTCATTAAGTACTTAGCCAGCAGCTGTGGAGAAACTTCACACCCCTTCTTCTTCCAAGGAAGGGAGACACACACACACACACACACACACACACACACACTGCTCTGCTTTGGTTTCAAAGGCGTGAAAAAGCAACAAAGTCCAGCACGCAAGATTCCTGGCGAAACTGCAACAGATATTCTTCCACAATGGCCAAACCCACATGCTGTTATTTATAGCAGCAGCCCTAATTACTGGAGCCCCACCCAAACACAGGTGGCCTCCCTTATTTCCTGTAATATGTTCTTACTTGGTCTCTTCTACGCATAATTCTGCGCTTGCGTGGATCCAAAATGTCATCATCTGAAGCTATAGAAGATAAGGAAGATTGACTGCCTTGGCTGTGTGCCAAGCCCTCCTCTGCCGAGTCACTCCCACCTTCTTCTTCGTCCGAGGAAACTAAACTCTGATCTGATTCTATCGGCAATAACACAGGCCTGTGACCTGTTGAAGTTTCCCCTGCATCCACCTCCCCATTCCCTGGGGCAGGAGCTGGGCCAGAGCCAACCACAACAATTAAGTTATATTACAATGCATCATTTTTGCAATTTCGGTATATATAGTTTAACCAATGTTACCTCCTTAACATATGACATCTGAACCAAAGTTTTTATTAATTTTCCACTTTTAAAAAGAAAAGTAAGTACAGAAGAAAAATCAAAGAAAATTAAATAAATAATAGTATGTCCAGATATTAGCATTATATTAGCATTAAAGTCATTATATTTATATTATACTGATTATACCCTAAACTAGAGTCTATAATTTGTCTCAAGTATATAAATGAGTACATGATTTTTTCCCCATTAACAAAATAATTTCATATATACTTCAATGATTTATCATGCAGGCTATATTATTATTATTATTATTATTATTATTATTATTATTATTATCATCATCATCATCATCATCATCATTATTATTATCATTATTATTTATTGGATTTGTATGCCGCCCCTCTCCGAAGACTTGGGGCGGCTAACAACAATGATAAAAAACAACATGTAACAATCCAATTTAATAAAAGAACTAAAAACCCTTATTATAAAAAACCAAATATACACACAAACATACCATACATAACTTGTAATGGCCTAGGGGAAGGAATATCCTAACTGCCCCATGCCTGACGAGAAAGGTGGGTCTTGAGTAATTTGCGAAAGACAAGGAGGGTGGGGGCCGTTCTAATCTCCGGGGGGAGTTGCTTCCAGAGGGCCGGGGCTGCCACAGAGAAGGCTCTTCCCCTGGGGCCCGCCAAACGACATTGTTTGGTCGATGGGACCCGGAGAAGGCCAACTCTGTGGGACGTTATTGGCCGCTGGCCCAATGCCATGTAGGGCTTTAAAGGTCATGACCAACACTTTGAATTGCCCTCCCCCAATTGTAAAGTCTAGATTTTATTTATTACATACTTCAAAATATTGAAGAAAGTAAAAATAATCAACAAATTAACATTATTAAAACAACTGTAAAGCAAAACTAAACGACCAACACCTTTCTTTATCTTAACGCATATTTTATCGTTCAAAGATGAGTTCAACTATCCATAAAGAGAAATCGGATTCACGCAACGTATCTGTTTTCTGATGGAAATCATTGGTAGAACATTACGGACAAAGTTTGAATGTTAATGAGAATGTATCTTTTTGTTTTGCATTTTTCTTTTAATTTGTGGCTTCCCCCCTCTACCTCTAAATACATCCACGTCTTGTAATTTCATTCAACCGAGGAGATTTTTTTAAATCTTCGCCTGGTTGTTCTCATGTATATATGATGATTTAGAGCATTCAGAATACAAATTTATCTAGCTGTCCTCGCCGATGGAAAAGAACTGACATGTGTTTTAAGGCAGAGACAAGGCGCCGTTCAGTGTCTTTGTTGCTCGGTGTTTCTTCACTGGAATGTTCAGATTCAAAACCATGCAACTGGAGCATTTGAGTGTTTAAAAATGTATAAGATTCCTCCCTTCAAGAGAAGGATTTCTTCCCTGGAGCCTTAAAATTTTTGCAGGCTTTAGAAACATAGAAACATAGAAGACTGACGGCAGAAAAAGACCTCATGGTCCATCTAGTCTGCCCTTATACTATTTCCTGTATTTTATCTTACAATGGATATATGTTTATCCCAGACATGTTTAAATTCAGTTACTGTGGATTTACCAACCACGTCTGCTGGAAGTTTGTTCCAAGGATCTACTATTCGTTCAGTAAAATAATATTTTCTCATGCTGCTTTTGATCTTTCCCCCAACTAACTTCAGATTGTGTCCCCTTGTTCTTGTGTTCACTTTCCTATTAAAAGCACTTCCCTCCTGGACCTTATTTAACCCTTGAACCTATTTAAATGTTTCGATCATGTCCCCCCTTTTCCTTCTATCCTCCAGACTATACAGATTGAGTTCATTAAGTCTTTCCTGATACGTTTTATGCTTAAGACCTTCCACCATTCTTGTAGCCCGTCTTTGGACCCGTTCAATTTTGTCAATATCTTTTTATAGGTGAGGTCTCCAGAACTGAACACAGTACTCCAAATGTGGTCTCACCACCGCTCTATTATTTTAGGTTCCTCTTCATCAAGTCTGCCCTTATACTATTTCCTGTATTTTATCTTAGGATGGATATATGTTTATCCCATGTTTAAATTCAGTTACTGTGGATTTACCCACCACGTCTGCTGGAAGTTTGTTTCAAGGATCTACTACTTTTTCAGTAAAATAATATTATTTTCTCACGTTGCTTTTGATCTTTCCCCCAACTAACCTCAGATTGTGCCCCCTTGTTCTTGTGTTCACTTTCCTATTAAAAACACTTCACTCCTGGACTTTATTTAACCCTTTAACATATTTAAATGTTTTTATCATGTCCCCTTCTTTTCCTTCTGTCCTCAAGACTATACAGATTGAGATCATGAAGTCTCTCCTGATAAATTTTGTGCTTAAGATCTTCCACCATTCTTGTAGCCCTTCTTTGGACCCGTTCAATTTTGTCAATATCTTTTTGTAGATGAGCTCTCCAGAACTGAACACAGTATTCCAAATGTGGTCTCACCAGTGCTCTATATAAGGGGATCACAATCGCAGTCTTCCTGCTTGTTATATCTCTAGCTATGCAGGCTTTCTCGTTATCTCCACATTAGCTCAGCCTGGGTGGTTGAATCATAGAATCATAGCAGTGATAGGGACCTTGGAGGTCTTCTAGTCCAACCCCTGCTCAAAACAGAAAAAAACAATGGCTGCCAACCTGCCTTCAATTGAGGACCTGTATACTGCACGAGTCAAGAAGAGGGCCTTGAAAATATACTGCTCAAAAATAAATAAATAAATAAATGAAGGGAACACTTAAACAACAGAATATAACTCCAAGTAAATCAAACATCTGTGAAATCAAACTGTCCACTTAGGAAGCAACAGTGATTGATAATTAATTTCACTGTCAACGAACTAAATAACATCTGGATCTGCTATTCACCTGCTGTTGTGCACATTCAACTTTGTACAGAACAAAGTATTCAATGAGAATATTTCATTCATTCAGATCTAGGATGTGTTATTCCAGTGTTCCCTTTATTTTTTTGAGCAGTGTATTTACCCCTCGCATCCTGGACACAAATTGTTTCAACTCCGACCCTCAAAACATCGCTACGGAGCCCTGCACACCAAGACAACTAGACAACAGAACAGTTTTCCCCCCGAACGCCATCACTCTGCTAAACAAATAATTCCCTCAGCACTGTCAAACTATTTACTAAGGTTGCACTACTATTAGTAGTTTTTTCTCATCATTCCTATCACCCATTTCCTCCCACTTATGACTTATTTGACTGTAACTTGTTGCTTGTATCCTTAAGATTTTAATTAATATGGATTGTTTCCTGATTGCTTATTTGACCCCCTATGACAATCATTAAGTGTTGTACCACATGATTCTTGACAAATGTATCTTTTTCTTTTATGTACACTGAGAGCATCTGCACCAAGGTAAATTCCTTGTGTGTCCAATTACACTTGGCCAATAAATTCTATTCTATTCTATTCTACTCTACTCTATTCTATTCTATATTTTATTATTCTATTCTATTCTGCTCTACTCTACTCTACTGTATGACTGTAACTTGTTGCTTATATCCTAAGATTTTTATTAATATTGCTTCTTCATTGCTTATTTGACCCCTGTGACAATCATTAAGTGTTGTACCACATGATTATTGACAAATGTTTATTTTATTTTATGTACACTGAGAGCATATGCACCAAGACACATTCCTTGTGTTTCCAATCACACTTGGCCAATAACATTCTATTCTATTCTATTCTATTCTGTTCTGTTCTGCTCTGCTCTGCTCTGCTCTGCTCTGCTCTGCTCTGCTCTGCTCTGCTCTGCTCTGCTCTGCTCTGCTCTGCTCTACTCTACTCTACTCTATTCTATTCTCCAGTTCATAGGAATGGTCTATCCATTGTTACACAAAAGATCCCCTAGAGAAATATAGCTTTCTTTTTAAAAAAATCAAGTGTTTTGCCTCTTAACTTACGCTCTTTCAAGAACGAAGACGAGATGGATCGTACGAACGGTGATCCTGAGGGTTAAATGAGGATGAAAATGAAGAAAACAGGATGGGCGTGAAAGCTGCGTGGGTAAATTTCGAAGTATTTACACAAAGAAGGCAGAACTTCCAACAAAGCCTATTCAAGCTTAAGAGTTTTGGAAAATCTCGTAGTGTTGCTTGTCAGGTGCGGGAACAAAATGCAAATAACGGAGATGGTTTTGTAATCTTTCCCCCACAGTCCAGCCCCTGTTATATATATTGAACCCTAATGGTTTAAACTTTTAGTGATTTTTCTTCTTCTCACCCTTGGGCGGAAAAACAAAATAAGGAAAGAACACAACCCTCTCAGCTTGACATGGCCGTGAAATAAGGTTGCTCTCAAATATAAGGCGTTAACAACCAGTCTGGTATTAAATGGTTTCTATCATCGTGTTCTTGTAAAGCATCAATCACTTTCGTTTTTCAGACTTTCAGCTTGTCAACCCATCATCTTGCACGTGGGAGAATATAATAATAGAATAATAATAGAATAGCTTAGCATAGAGTAGAATAGAACAGAATAATTATATTCTAGTAAATAGAATAGAATAGAACAGGATAATTATATTCTAATAAATAGAATAGAATAGAATAGAACAGGATAATTATATTCTAATAAATAGAACAGAATAATTCTATTCTAATAAATAGAATAGAATAGAACAGAATAATTCTATTCTAATAAATAGAATAGAATAGAACAGAATAATTCTATTCTAATAAATAGAATAGAATAGAACAGAATAATTCTATTCTAATAGATAGAATAGAATAGAACAGAATAATTCTATTCTAATAAATAGAATAGAATAGAATAGAACAGAATAATTCTATTCTAATAAATAGAATAGAATAGAACAGAATAATTCTATTCTAATAAATAGAATAGAATAGAATAGAACAGGATAATTATATTCTAATAAATAGAATAGAATAGAGCAGAGCAGAATAATTATACGGTGGTACCTCTACCTACAAACGCTTCTACTTAAGAACTTTTCTAGATAAGAACCGAGTGTTCAAGATTTTTTTGCCTCTTCTTCAGAACCATTTTCTACTTAAGAACCCGAGCTTGGAAAAATTTCCCAGGAAATTTGAGAGCGGCACGAAGGCCCGGCCAGTTTCCTGCCATTCCCCCTGGGTTTCTCTCTCTTGCGCAGTGTATGGGAGGCAGCCTCGCGCCGGGTGTATGGGAGGCACGTGCTCCTCCTCACCACCTCAGAGTCCCTCTTTTTTAAAAAAGCCTTAAAGTTTTGGGTTTTTTTGATTCCCCTCACCTTACCTTCTTCCTTCGGCAGCAACTGGCCTCCTCCTCCTCCTCTTCCTCCTCTTCCCACCCAAATTCCGAGCTTTTATTTCTTTCCTAATGGGTTTGCACGCATTAATTGCTTTTACATTGATTCCTATGGGAAAAATTGCTTCTACTTACAAACCTTTCTACTTAAGAACCTGGTCACGGAATGAATTAAGTTCTTAAGTAGAGGGACCACCGTATTGTAATAAATAGAATAGAACAGAACAGGAGTTGGAAGGGACCTTGGAGATCTTCTAGTCCAACCCCCTGCTTAGGCAGGAAACCCTCCACTATTTCAGGCAAATGGTTATCCAACATCTTTAAAACTTCCAGTGTTGGAGCATTCACAACTTCTGGAGGCAAGCTGAATTGTTCTCACTGTCAGGAAATTTCTCCTTAGTCCTAAGTTGCTTGTTTAATAATAATAATAATAATAATAATAATAATAATAATAATAATAATAATAATTTATTGGATTTGTATGCCGCCCCTCTCCGTAGACTCGGGGCAGCTAACAACAATAATAAACACAACATGTACAATCCAATAATAAAAACAACTAAAAACCCCTATTATAAAACCAAACATACACACAAACATACCATGCATAACTTGTAATGGCCTAGGGGGAAGAGCTATCTCAACTCCCCCATGCCTGGCGGTATAAATGAGTCTTGAGTAGTTTACGAAAGACAGGGTGGGGGCAGTTCTAATCTCCGGAGGGAGTTGGTTCCAGAGGGCCGGGGCCGCCAGAGAGAAGGCTCTTCCCCTGGGGCCCGCCAAACAACATTGTTTAGTCAACGGGACCCGGGGAAGGCCAACTCTGTGGGACCTTATCGGTCGCTGGGATTCGTGCGGTAGCAGGCGGGCTTTAAAGGTCATAACCAACACTTTGAATTGTGACCGGAAACTGATCGGCAGCCAATGCAAGCCACGGAGTGTTGAAGAAACGTAGGCGAATCTTGGAAGCCCCATGATGGCTCTCGCGGCTGCGTTCTGCACGATCTGAAGTTTCCGAACACTTTTCAGAGGTAGCCCCATGTAGAGAGCGTTGCAGTAATCGAACCTTGAGGTGCTGAGGGCATGAGCGACTGTGAGCAATGACTCCCTGTCCAAATAGGGCCGCAATTGGTGCACCAGGCGAACCTGGGCAAACGCCCTCCTCGCCACAGCCGAAAGATGATGTTCCAATGTCAGCTGTGGATCGAGGAGGACGCCCAAGTTGCACACCCTCTCTGAGGGGGTCAGTAGTTCCCCCCCCCCAGGGTAATGGACGGACAGATGGAATTGTCCTTGGGAAGCAAGACCCACAGCCACTCCGTCTTGTCTGGGTTGAGTTTGAGTCTGTTGACACCCATCCAGTTTAGTTTCCACTCATTGCTTCTTGTTCCATTCTCAGGTGCTTTGGAGAATAGCTTGACTCCTTCTTCTTTGGGGCAACTCCTGAGATATTGGAAGACTGCTATGGTGTCACTCCTGGTCCTTGAATAGAACTATATCAGCAGCTTCTTGGCCAATCTGAGTTTCCTAAGTTGGCTCAGGAAGAGCATTCTTTGTTGGTCCTTTTCATTTTAAAAAAGAATATTTTTATTAATTTTTTAAAATGTAGGACAAAACAAGTTTAGAACTAAGACACCTTAAACAAGATCTAAGTATTGCCCACAAGATCATATGCTGCAACGTCCCGCCTGTCGGTGACTACTTCATCTTCAACCATAACAACACAAGAGCACACAACAGATTTAAACTTAATATGAACCGCTCCAAACTTGACTGTAAAAAATATGACTTCAGTAACCGAGTTGCCGAAGCGTGGAACTCATTACCGGACTCCATAGTGTCATCCCCAAACCCCCAACACTTTACCCTTAAATTATCTACGGTTGACCTATCCAGATTCCTAAGAGGTCAGTAAGGGGCGAGTACAAGTGCACTAGAGTGCCTTCCATCCCCTGTCCTATTGCTCTCCTATATCTCCTATACCTTTCTTCTATTCCTATATCTCTTCTTCTATTCTTTCATTGATATGTTCTATTACAATACCTTCTTTTCTATTCTTTCTTAGATATATTTTACTATGAGTATCTCCTCTATAACCTTCATCATGTATTTTACTATGTGTATATAGATATATACCCACTAAAACCCTCATTGTGTATTGGACAAAATAAATAAATAAATAAATAAAATATTTAACATGTAAAGGAGCTACAATTGCTCCGCTAAGTATAGAAGTCTTGTTAATACAGGGAAAAAACCTAATTCTAGTTTAGATCAATACAGAAAGGTAAACTTATCAATGAAATATCTCTATAAATCAATAATAATATAAACATCTTGACTTTTCAATACTTTCTAACACTTCTATAGTTACAATTAATTACCGAAAATAGTCTGTCAAATATTTATTTATTTATTTATTTATTTAGATTTGTATGCCGCCCCTCTCCGCAGACTCGGGGCGGCTCACAGCACAACACAACAGTTTGTAACAAATCCAAATATAATTTAAAACATTTAAAAGAACCCCATTTTGTTAACAAGCATACACTCAAACATCCCATACATAAAATGTGCATGCCCGGGGGAGGTGTTTCAGTTCCCCCATGCCTGATGACAGAGGTGGGTTTTAAGAAGTTTACGGAAGGCAGGGAGAGTAGGGGCAGTTCTAATCTCCGGGGGGAGTTGGTTCCAGAGGGTCGGGGCCGCCACAGAGAAGGCTCTTCCCCTGGGGCCCGCCAACCGACATTGTTTAGTTGACGGGACCCGGAGAAGGCCCACTCTGTGGGACCTAATTGGTCGCTGGGATTCGTGCGGTAGAAGGCGGTCTCGGGTCCTTTTTAATGATGGTTTTAATGTCAGGTGTCCATTTCAAGTCCTGGGAGATTATAGAACCGAGAAATCCCCTTTTGTGACTGAAAGAAGAGAAAGAAAAAATGCCCCACCAATAAATGGCCCAGCAAAAATACGGGTAGGAGAAAGTTACCCGGTTTTGTGCCAAGCTTGGGTGATCGTTGTGCCACCATGGCATGTAGGAGGCTGTGTAGGTGCAGTCTCACGAAGTTGGCAACCAAATTATCTGAGCCATTAAAATCCGACTAGACTCGCCCCCCCCAAAAAAGAATAATGCCTGGTTTTGTGCTTTGAGAACTATTTCAGTTCACTTTTTTTAGTTAGAAAATAATGGAGGGGTGGTAACGGTTTGTTTTTTTTTAATGAGAAAAAGGGGTTGAATAAGGGTGTGTGTGCAAAGCATGTAGCATTTCAGTTAGCAAAATGGAAGAGTTAATGCGGGGTGGGGGTGGTTGTGTGGGTCAAACTCAAGGGGTACTTTGAACTGGCTGATGGAGCTGCCCTGAAAAGAGTGAACGACTGGCCCACGGTGCCTCTGAAGAGGAAGGAAGATTGAAGAGGAAAGGAAGGAAGGATGGAGGGAAGGAAGGAAGGGGAAGGGAAAGGAGAAGGAGAAGGGAGGGAAGAAAAGGGGAGGGAGGAAAAGAAATAAAGGAGGAGGGAGGGAAGGAAAGGAAAGGAAGAAGAGGGAAAGGAAAGGAAGAAGAAAGGAAGGAAAGGAAAGGAAAAGGAGAAGAAGGAAAGAAAAGAAAAGGGAGAAGAAGGAAAGGAAAGGAAAGGAAGAAGAAGTGGAAGGAAAGGAAAGGGAGAAGAAGGGAAAGGAAAAGAAGAGAAAGGAAAGGAAAGGAAAAGAAGAAGAAAGAAAGGAAAGGAAAGGAAAGGAAAGGAAGAAGAAAGGAAGGAAAGGAAAGGAAAAGGAGAAGAAGGAAAGAAAAGAAAAGGGAGAAGAAGGAAAGGAAAGGAAAGGAAGAAGAAGTGGAAGGAAAGGAAAGGAAAGGAAGAAGAAGTGGAAGGAAAGGAAAGGAAGAAGAAAGAAAGGAAAGGAAAGGGAGAAGAAGGAAAGGAAAGGGAGAAGAAGGGAAAGGAAAAGAAAGGAAAGAAAAGGAAGAAGAAAGGAAGGAAAGGAAAGGAAAGGGAGAAGAAGGAAAGGAAAAGAAGAAGAAAGAAAGGAAAGGAAAGGAAAGGAAGAAGAAAGGAAGGAAAGGAAAGGAAAAGAAAAGGAGAAGAAGGAAATAAAAGAAAGGGGAGAAGAAGGAAAGGAAAGGAAGAAGAAGTGGAAGGAAAGGAAGAAGAAAGAAAGGAAAGGAAAAGGAGAAGAAGGAAAGGAAAGAAAAGGAAGGAAAGGAAAGGAAAGGGAGAAGAAGGGAAAGGAAAAGAAGAAGAAAGAAAGGAAAGGAAAGGCAGAAGAAAGGAAGGGAAGGGAGAAGAAGGGAAAGGGAAAGAAAGAAAAGAAGAGAACACAAATGATGTTGAGCTGCCCCCCTCTCCCCTGTCTACACTTCCCCCCCAAGGTCAAACACAACTCTGATGCTGGGGAATTCTGGGAGTTGAACTCCATCCCTCTTAAAACTTGCCACAGTTGGGAAAGTTTGTGCTAAAGCTTTGCTTTTTCACCAGAAGGCCTGGCACGTGTGCAGAGACAGGTGAGCGGAGTCTTGAAGTGAGACACTACAAATGTTCTTAACCAAAAGAACACACTTGTCTCCCTCTTAACAAACTCTTTCCCCATCGGATTAAAAATAAACCTCAAGTCAGCGAAAGACGCATTCTTTCTGGAAAAAAAAAAGGTTTCTGGGAGTGGAATTCATCCTGTTCTCTCAGCTCGGTTGTTTGCTTGGTTTCTGAAGGTCAAACAAAGTCGGCAGGGCGCATGCATGCTCGGTGCTTTAAAAAAATCTTCTGCGCATGTACAGAAGCAAAAAAAAAATAAAGTTAAGCACCATCTCGGGGGTTTGGGGGTCAGGATTTAAAACCTAAGATAATATTCAGAGTACAGTGGAAACGCTGTAATTACCGAGTACAGTGATGCCTTGTCTTACAAACTTTCCGAGATACAAACCCGGGGTTTAAGATTTTTTTGCCTCTTCTTACAAACTATTTTCACCTTACAAACCCACCGCCACTGCTGGGATGCCCCGCCTCCGGACTTCCGTTGCCAACAAAGCACCCGTTTTTTTGCTACTGGGATTCCCCTGAGGCTCCCCTCCTTGGGAAACCCCACCTCCGGACGTCTGTGTTTTTGTGATGCTGCAGGGGAATCCCAGCAGCGCAAAATGGGCGCTTCGCTGGCAATGGAAGTCCGGAGGTGGGGTTTCCCAGCGAGGGGAGCCTCAGTGAAATTGCAGCATTGCAAAAACACGGAAGTCCGGAGGTGGGATTTCCCATGGAGGGGAGCCTCAAGGGAATCCCAGCAGCGCAAAAACGGGCGCTTCAGCTGGCAAAAGGGGTGAGTTTTGGGCTTGCACGCGTTAATCGCTTTTCCATTGACTCCTATGGGAAACATTGTTTCCTCTTACAAACTTTTCACCTTAAGAACCTCGTCCCGGAACCAATTAAGTTTGTAAGACAAGGTATCACTGTAGAAGGAATGCTGAGTCATGATGCATCAGCAGAAGGATGCAATCTGTTCTACAACCTGATTGGTCAATACTTGTATATATTGTAATGCACCTTTGAATAGAGGATGGTTAGTGGTTTGGTTTAGTTTGGTCTGATAGTGGTTAGTGGTTTGGTTGGTTGGTCTGTGATAGAGTCGTCTAGTGTAATAGTTCAGTTAGGTGTTCTGTAATATAGTATAGAATTAGTAGTTTTTATTTATTTATT